>NC_062218.1:1235050-1262314 GCF_902686445.1 Sciurus carolinensis
AGATGACACAGCTAGTGAGTGCTGAGCAGGTCTCTCTAGGTCTGAACAACTACTAAGAGTGTTGAGAGACCATGTTGTAGGGAAGGAAAGGCTGGATCTGGTCATTTCTGGGTGCGGTCACGGGGCTTTGAGGACACCCGTGATCTCTGCTCTGGCTGGTGGAGAGTGCAGTGCGAGATCAGGACGCAGGCGCTTCTCCGGACCGGTCGGTGCCTTCACTGGTTCCTGGGCTGTAACAGAGTAGCTGAGGCCAGGGGACTGATACAAACAGGAGTGTATGTGGCCCCTGGTTCTGGCGGCTGGGAGGCCCAGGAGCGTGGCACCAGCATCTGGTAAGGCCTCCTGCTGTGACCTGTGCCCGCGCCACATGGGGAGACAGCACAGTCTCTCCTCTTTAAAGCCACCCGAGCCGCCAGGAGCCCCACGCTCACGACCCATCCTGCCTCACCTCCCAAGGCACCGCTCCAAGGGGAGCACGTGACCTGGGCACTGACTCTGACGCGCGGACTTTGGGGACCCCTTGAAGCCCGGCGACCTCTGGGCTGGAGCTCACTGTGGTGAGCGAGCACTGACCTGGAGCCCAGTTTAGAAGCAGCGTCTCGTTGGGAGAGGTGCATGCTGGGCACCACTGCACCGCGGCCACCTCTGTCTAATGCGTGGTCACCTGGGGCCACTGGAGCCTCTGCCTCAGTGCCGGGGCTCTGCACACGGGATCGTCCCCAGCGGGGCCGGGCGGGGGGCGTTCTGGGCCGAGCTCCTTGGTCCCTCTGGCCAGTGTCTGTCGTGGCTGCCAAGGCAGCGCGGCCAAGGGCTGCCTGCATCCGGGCCTCTGAGACGCTCCTAGCGGGGCTCTCTTCCCCAGTTTGAGCTGTGGCCAGGGAGCAGCAGAACACCCAACTCCCACGTTCCGGTGGACAGCGGGTCCTCTCCTGCCCAGCCCTGCAGCCTCACACCTTCGTTCTGCAGCTGGTTCTCTTTTGACTGATCTTAGTTTTTCCTGGTTATTAGGTTACAGATGCTCACTGTCGAAAATCTTGAAACTCCTTAAGTAAGCAAAGATGGAATATTACTCAGCTTTAAAGAAGAATGAAATTCTGGCATTTTCTGGTAAATAGGAGTTAGAGAATATCATGCTAAGTGAAATAAGCCAAACCCAAAAAACCAAAGGCTGATTGTTTTCTCTAATACGTGGATGCTAATTCCCAATAAGGGCAGGGGGGTAGGAAAAAATAGTCACTTTACATTAGGTAGAGGGGAGTGAAGGGAGGGGAAGGGACATGGGGTAGGAAGGACAGTAGAGTAAACACGTTATTACCTCATGTACATGTATGACTGAATGACCTGCGGTATGTATAATCAGAAACATTAGAGATGACACTCCATTTATGTGTGATCCATCAAGCTGCATAAATGCATCCTACTGTCATGTGCAACTAATTAGAACAAATTAATAAAAAATAATTAAAATCACTTGCAATTTCATCGCCAGGAGACAGCCCTGGCTCTTCTCTGTCCCTGTCTCCGTCTCTGTGCCTTTCTGTGTGTGTCTCTCCCGTGTCTATCTTTGTGTTTCTCTCTTTCTGTCTCTGTCTTTCTGTGTCTCTATCTCTGTGTCTCAGTTTCTGTCTCTGTGTTTCTCTCTGTCTCTTTTTTTGTACCTTTTTCTAACTTGTTCTTTTTAGACACACCTGGCAGTAGAGTGCATTCTGAGGCATCAGACACACATGGAGTATAGCTTACTCTAATTAGGATCCCATTTTGGTGGTTGTCCGTGATGTGGAGTTTCACTGGTTGTGTGTCCATATTCATATATGGACATAGGAAAGTGATGTCTGGTTTATTTTACTATCTTTCCCATTCCCACCCCCTTTCCCTTCCCTTTATTCCCCTTTGTCTAATCCCTGAACCTCTATTCTTCCCTCCCAACCCCTCATTGTATGTTAGCATTCACATATCAGAAAGAACATTCGGCCTTTGGATTTTTGGGGGGATTGGCTTATTTCACTTAGCATTAGAGTCTCCAGTTTCATCCATTTGCCAGCAAATGCCATAAAGTCGTTCTTTTTTAAGGTTGTGTAATATTCCACTTTTTCTTTATCCATTCTGTCTTGACCAGTGTAACTAAACTCTCGGGTCTGGTGAGGGGCAAAGGGGGATTGGAAAATAAAGACTGACAGACACAGATCTCAAAGATTAAGCTGGGATCAGGTGGAGCCTGCCCTCTGATGGAGACGCAGATCTAAAGAGCTGCGCCAGCATCTTTATTTATATATGTCTCATTATCAGGTTAAAGACTGTGCAACCACTATTCTTTGTATTCAGGCAGAAACCAGGACATCTAGGCAGCTTTTCCAGAGTTGTAATCCACAGTTGCAAAGTGCAGCGTTAGGAGCTCTGTGTAGCTCTCAAGAAAGTCCACTCTTTAAAGTTACTGTCAGGCAGGCAGGATCCTGGGAAGCGAGCTGGTGAAGCATTGTGGTTTCCAGCATAAGAGTTCCTTCCTTCCCAGAGCTGTGTGCCTGAGATCAAGGTCAGAGCTCAGGACATTGCACAGCCTCCTCAGGCAGGGCCTCGTCACAGCAGCTAGGCATCCTGTGCCCTTGCACAGGAACGTTCCCAGGCACCAGGCATGCCACAGCCATGAGGTCATCAGAGACCCCAGTCTCAGTCACTGCGGTCCCGTCCTCTGTCACGGCTCTCCACACCATTCCTCTGTTGGAGCCTAGTTGGCTCCATCACTTAGCTATCGTGAAACAATGATGTGGCTCTGTCTCTGTTTCTTCTCTTTCCTTCTCTCTCCATGTGTACATCTCTATCTTTGTCTGCCTTTTTCTCTGTGTCTCTGCTTCTGTTTTTCTCTGTCTCTATCTCTCTGTCTCTGTGTGTTTTTCTCTGCTTTTATCTATATTTGTCTCTTTGTCTCTGACTCTGTATGTCGCTGTTCTTATCTCTGATTCTGTGTCTCTGATTGTCTCTCTGTCTCTGACTCTCTGATTCTCTGACTCTGTCTCTGTATCTCTGTCTCTGACTCTGTCTGTCTGTGTCTCTGTTTCTCTGACTCCGTGTCTATGTCTCTCACTCTGTTTCTGTCTCTGACTCTGTCTGTGTCTCTGATTCTATGTCTCTGACTCTGTCTCTCTCTCTGTCTCTGTTTCTGTCTCTGACTCTGTGTCTGTGTCTCTTTCTCTGTCTCTCTGATTCTCTGACTCTGTATCTGTTTCTGTGACTCTGTCTTTGTTTCTCTCTGTGTCTCTGACTCTGTGTCTGTCTCTCTTTCTCTGACTGTGTCTCTGACTCTGTCTCTCTCTTTCTCTCTGTCTCTGACTCTGTCTGTCTCTCTTTCTCTCTGTCTCTGACTCTGTCTCTCTTTCTCTCTGTCTCTGCCTGTGTCTCTCTTTCTCTCTGTCTCTGACTGTCTCTCTTTCTCTCTGTCTCTGCCTGTGTCTCTCTTTCTCTCTGTCTCTGCCTGTGTCTCTCTTTCTCTCTGTCTCTGACTGTCTGTCTCTCTTTCTCTCTGTCTCTGACTCTGTCTGTCTCTCTTTCTCTCTGTCTCTGCCTGTGTCTCTCTTTCTCTCTGTCTCTGACTGTCTGTCTCTCTAGCCGAGCCAGCTGTGAGACGAGGTCTGAGGCCGGGGGCCGCAGGCTCTGGGCTTCGTGGCGTGGCACTGGCACGGCTCCGCCGCAGCGGGGTCACGGGGAGCGGGGTCCCTCCTCTCCTTCCCGCTGAGTGCTGGCAGCCGCCTCCTCTCTGACCACGTCTGGGGCGGCGTTGGGTTCGGCCCGGGAGCGGCAGCCCCTGGCCGTGTGGGGAGGGCGCAGGGAAGGGTCGCTCCTGATCTGGAGGTGGTGGCCACACGGAGCCGGCCTGGCCCTGGTCAGCAGCCCCGAGGCTGCGGGGACCGTGCCCTCCGTGCAGACTGGCCCGGGACTCCCTTGACCAAGGGGCACCGCGTGGGTAAGGCCAGGGCCTCGTCCCCACCCAGAGGCCGACTCCTGCCGTGGGCGACTACGTTCCCATCACCAGGTCTGACTCTGTCTTCCTGTGGGGAGGGAGGAAAGGGGGCGGGTCCGCTGCGTCCCTCACGAGGCCGCCGGCCGCCTCCGCGTGGCCCTCCTCTCCTCAGTGGCCTGAGTTTCCTCTCGGCTTCTCGACACATCACTGAGTCTGGAGCTGCCGTCCTGAGGTTCTGAGTCCCGGGCACTTTGCCTCAGAGAAGCGGCTGGTTCTTTAACCTCCTGGAAGCCAGTGACCCAAGTGTGCGGGGAGAGCTGAGGTCCAGGCCCGCTGGCCCCTGCGCCTTCTCAGCTCAGGTGCTGAGCGTCTTAAGCAGGCGTGGGGCGCCGGGCCTGTCTCGCGGGTCAGTACAGTCTCCCGTGTGCAGGAAGGCCGGCGGGAGCGCTTCGGAGGTGGGCTCATCTCACCCACGGACTCCCGAGGGTCTGTCTCCACGTTCTCCAGGAAGAGTGTGTTTTCCCGGGATCGCCCTCAAGATCGGGAACGATGGGTGCAGAATGTCGGGTGTGGCGAGGTCTGAAGGCGCCGTCGCTGGACGGCCAGGGCGCGCACGGGACGGTGGCCGACGGTTGAGCGCTTGGAACATGATCAGCCGCTGAGTCCCGACGCTCAGCCGTCACGCCGGGAAGGAACGCGGCCGCTGCCACCGGGGCCCGGGGCTGTGTCCAGAGCTTCAGGAACCAGGAGGGAAGGCGCCCACGGGCAAGGCCCCTGCAGGAGGAAGCCCAGCCAGGTCTCGGGGCGAGGCTGCGGTGTGGAGTGCCAGGGCAGACGTCCAGCTGGGGGGGAGAGGCTCCGCAGGCCGCGGGCCGCGTCCTTCCGTTCTGCACCCCAGGGGTGGTCCGGCTCTCCGACGGGGCCTCTGTGGGCGGCACTCGTCTGAGAGGGCAGGGTGTAGCTGTTTGCCTGCTGGGCTGCCAGGAGACGGCAGGGCCAGGGGACCTCCTGGCCAGGGCCACAGTGGGCTCTGGAAGCCTCGCTGCTTTGCCCACGAGCGGGAAAGCAGGCTCTGGAGGGCTGGTTGCGATGGCCTGGTTGCGCACTCTGAGGGCGGAGTCTGCACAGACGACGTTCCCGCCTGGCGAGTGAATATCTGGACTTTAAGACACTGGAGACACCGCAGGGGCGTCCCTCAGAGGAAGTGGAGAGCACGAGCAGGCCACGCCTCACAGAGAAGCAGCGCTCGCCGCTGACCTTCTCAGAGGAGAATCCCAGACCGCAGGGCTTCGAGGGTGGGTTCTCCCCTCTCCCCAACACCGTCCAGAAGGCGAACAGGAACAAACCAGCCTCCAAAGTGGCAATTAGCCCCCGGCCCCACCGCGGCCAGCAAGGGGCAGGATGGCTTGACAGAGTCCACTTCTGAGGGACGGGCTCTGGCCAGCGGGGTCGCGCAGCAGTTGGCTAAGATGCTGTCCGGCCGCGGTGTGGTCTTCTCAATGCTTTCTCAACCCTGGGGCAGATACTGGCCCATCTCTTCCTATGCCACCCCGACCACATGGACAACTAGAGCTGTTGCCCCATCCCAGACAGGGGAGGCTTGCCCGCCATCCCAGAGGCAGCCGAGGCTTTCCTGATGGCGATGGCCCTGAAACCCCCACGCTGCCTTGCTGTGTCTCCAGGTGGCAGTTACCCCGAAAGTCCCCTGTGAGAGCACAAGGCCCTCGAAGTGGGGACTCCTTCCCCAAGCCCAGTGCTACCACCGAGTGAGGCTGCGAGACATTTGTGGCCGGGGTGGAAAAGGAAGGTGAGCTGGCGCCCACCCTCACCCCACAGCCTCGCGGCCCTAGGTGGCCCCGGCACTCTGTCTGGCTCAGCCGGGTCCACGGGGTGAAGTGGCCCCAGGGGAGCCTGTGTCGCCATGGGGGCATTAGTGAGGCAGCAGGGGCGCTCTCTGCAGACAGTCTCTGCTCCTTGCTGCTGAAAGAAGCCCCGCTGCTTTCCAGGCAAGAAGGGGCTGTGATGCTGGAGGGCCAGACGTCTTCCGGAGGGCTGGAGGCCACTGCCCGGTCCTGCTGTCCCTGCTGCGTGGAAGAGCTCGCCATTCCTGAGGCAGCCCTCTGGAGTGGGGCGTCTGTGCAGAGGGTTGGAGGACCAGGGCCAAGTCTGGGTGGGCACCTGGCAGATGGGTGAGAGGGCAGCCCTTCACGATGTTCCCCAGGGCTTGCCGGGGGCCTGGGAGCTGGCATGGGACCGAGCGCTGCCCCAGGGGAAAGTGCTGGAGGGCCTGTGGGTGGGCTTTGCTCACCTGCAGATGGAAAGAGCCTTAAACACACCTCTGTCCCACCTCCAGACCTTACAGGCCAGTAGAGCAGGTGTTAGAATGTGCTCTTGGTCAGAGGAACAACTGTTCAGTCAGGACGGACTCATAGTGCAGCTGGCCTGAGTCACTCCTTTGCTTCCCAGGACTTCCCAGGGCTCAGGGCAAGAACAGGGAGGAGAGGTGCCCGCTTGCCCACTCCCCCGCTGCATGACTGAGTGGTCGACAGGCAGGACTGGGGACCGGCCAGCTTGCTAGAGAGGCAGAGACATGAACATGGCCTTCACAAGGCTAGTCAGTGACCAGTGCCACCAGGGAACTGGCCACTGTGTTTGGAGAGGGAGCTCCGGCTGCAACCCAGGGGTGCAAGGAGGCCCTGCTGGGCGAGGGGGATAGCCACAGAGAGGGGTCCTGTTGCCTCTGAGAGGTGGACAGAGGCAGAGCCAGGAGCAGGAGTGGGCAGCGGGGCTTCAGGAGGAAGCCGAAAGCAGAGAGAATGGCCGGCAGGCAGGTGGGAAAGATCCCCGAAGGCAGCCCAGTCCCTGTGCAGCCGAGCTGCCCTCCGGCAGGCCGCACCTCGTGGAGGCTGGGAGGAGCTGCTGGGAGGAGGGGGAAGCCGGCTGCCTGCTGGAGGTCAGGAGGGGGCCGGGCGGGGCCTGGGCGGGGCCAGGGCAGGCGGAGGCAGGTGGGCCTCCGTGGCTGCTGTGTGGACACAGGAGAGCAAGTGCAGGGCCCTGGGCGCAGTGGCCTTCCTATGGGTCTGCAGAGGACGCTCCTGTGAGGGAGCATGTCCTTCAGACTTTGGGGATCCCTCTGTCCCCAGCCTCAGGGCCCCTCAGCTCAGGGCCCCTAGAAACCCTGTGCGGCATCCCTTCCCTTCCAGAGTTTTCCACACACTTGTCCTTGGGGTGTGTCCTCTGTGTCCCTCTGCAGACTTCTCTCCTTCACAGGCCACAGAAGAAGGGAGAGTGAGGCCTTTGGGCCGCGGATCCCGGCCTGCCTGGCTGCCCCGCAGTACTGCTTGTCCCCGCCCCTGGCCCAGCACGCCCACGCATGTCCAGCAGGGCGGGGCCTCTGCAAGACAGTGACCCTTCACCCTCCGGCTCGGTGCTGGCCCCTGCCCCTCCCGCCAGTCCTCTCTGCTCACCCAGTGGTGGTGCTGTTGTGCTGGGAACTAGCTGCCCTGCAGCAGAGGCCTTGGGGGTCTGGCGGCTGCTGCAAGGGACCAGGCGGGAGGGGAGAGGGCCCTGCGGGGGAGGGGCCCTTGGGGGAGGTCGCAGTCCCCAGCGCCCCTCGAGGGCAGTGTCTCCCCGCTGCCCACTCCCCACCCTCCCTCGGGTGACCTGGGTGGTGCCTGGCCAGAGCAGGGGCCATGCTTCTTGGGAAGGCCATGTGTAGCGGGCGTCCTGAAGAATGGGTGGCATTTGTCACGTGGTGCCAGCACTCTGCCGTGACCACCACTTCAAGGCTCATTCCAGAGTTGAATTTGGGATTCAGGACATGTCTCATAAACGTGCACGAAATACGCTGCTTGCTTCTGGGCAGCCCTTGCATGGCGAGGACCGGAAGCTGAGGTGTGACTCACCCGTCTGAGCCCCAGACCTGGGGACAAAGGGTGGACTGCACTCCCTGCAGGTGGTCTCCACCGGTCCAAGCACCGCAGCAGCTACAGCCCGGGGCACCGGCTGAGGGTGGCCGGCCCAGGCACCAGGAGGGCACCGGGGCCTGCCTGTCCCCTGGCGACATGGCTGTTCCGGCTCTGCCTGCTGCGGGCAGCTGGCCCTCTGCGTCACCCCTTCCAGCCACGCGTCCGGTCCTTTCGGCTCACGTTCCCCTCTTTCCCCACTGGCCCTGGCCTCTACCTCTTCAGGGCAGGTCTCCGTTTCCTGTCCAAACAGCACCTGGAGGTGAGGACGGCTGCGGAGCTCGCCTCAGGTGCCTCCCACCAAGAGAGTTCAGGAAGACACCGTCCTGTCCACACCCATCTCCTCCTTCCTGTCACTCATGGAAGGCAGAGGAGAGTCTCACTTATAGGGAGCTTTTGTGGAAACTGAAATTCAAAAAGTGGACACGATTTAAAAATGCAGTATGAATGTTAACTGCGCTTGGTGTCGTGGCTTTAGATCATGAACACAGCTGCAGGCCTCCCCTTATGGAGCATTCTGGGCCAAGTGGAGAGAGGTTCATTCTAAGGCCTCTCTCAGGATTCTCCCAGGGGCCAGGAAAGTGAAAAGGAAGTGATAAAATAATAGGCACGTTTCAGAGCAGAATTTAGAAAACAGCAGATCCATCAATGTCGTGGGGAGGGCTGAGGAGACAGCAGAGGGAACCCAGGCAGGCATGATGTGTGGGACTCTCCCCAGGCCAGGGAGGGACATGGATCCGAAATGAGAGAATTCCAGATGTCTCCAGCTACAGGTGAGCCAGAGGGAACAACACCTGGCAACAGCACCGTGAGGCAGCAGGGAAACTGGGACTGAGAAACCCCCAAGGACGGAGAGGAAGCTGTTTTCTGAGTCCTGGGATGTGTCCATGGGCTGATCTGCTAATGGCACCATCTTCATCATCTCTGGGTCTGTTGCAAAGGTGAGTGTCTGAGTCCGTGAGGCTGCTATGGCATAGTACTTGAGACCACATAATTGGTAAGAAATGCACATTTACTTCTAGTGGCTCTGGAGGCGGCAAGTCCAAGAACAAGGCTCTGGCAGGGCCAGTGTGGTGAGGGCTGCTGTCTGCTTCCAAGATGGCGCCTCGATGCTGTGCCCTCTGTTGGAGGAAGGGGGGCCACACCAACATGCTTCCCTGCAAAGTTGTTCTTAAGGACACCTGCTCCCGCCAACTCCACCTCCTCCCGCCAACTCCACCTCCTCCCAAGTCCCACCTCTTAAGGCTGCCGCCCTGGGATGAAGGTCTAATGTGAATGTGGGAAGGGCAAGGCCCTTCAAACCACAGCATTCTGCCCTGGCTGCCCAAATCCACGCGCTCCACACAAACACGATGCACTCATTCCTTCCCAAGAGCCCCCAGCCTCTGGACTTGTTCCTGCGCCAGCTCCAGAACCTGCAGCCCCTGCTCTTGTCTAGACCTGCCGGAGGCGGAGGTTCCTTCACCTGGCTGGGAGGAGGCTTTTCCATATAGCTTCTGCTTCCCCGTTAATTATAAGCTCCACCTCTAAATCTGTTCTCTCTTCCCCTGTTTTGCTTTGGCAGCTAAGGGGAGTTGGGCATCCTGGATACTACGCTGCTTACAGATTTTTTTCTGTCAAATCACTATCTTGGTCACTCCTAAGGTCTACCTTCCACAGTTCTGGGATGTGGACATAACTTGAAGTTCAATAGTTTTACAAGCTGAGGAGTTAAAGAAAGCTGCACACCACAAATAAAGAGGTAAGAGATTGATGGTCCAAAGATGGAGAATCACAGTACGTGAATGGAAGGTTCACTGGTGGGCTTGGGAAAAGCAGGAACTGCCGAGGGGTCCCTAGAAAGTACCTGGACGGGAGCAAGGAAAGGAAGGCGAGGCCGTGGAAGGGAGCAGACCTGCCTCCACTGGCGGCCTCCCCCACGCGCAGCTGGGAGGCCCAGAAGAGGGATGGCAGGGAGTTCCCGAGGAAATCAGCCCTGAAATTCTTCTGCTTGGTGGAAAATACAAGGAAGCCCACAGACGAAGAAGCTCAAAAGACAAAGAAAACCCCACAGGCACATTTTCACTGAGCTACTGACAACGAACTACCAACAGCCACCCCCGTGGCAGCTGAGGTGGGGCATCTTGCACACAGGGAGGCGGGCGCTCTCCTCAGAAGCAAGGCAGGCCCAAGGCCAAGACGCCCGCTCCGCCCATCCACCCATCCCAAGCAGTCCGGAATTCCCTCCCAGACACGAAGCCAGTTCCAGCGGAGGCCAGCTGTTGGTAGAGTGGCACCGGTAACTTAAAAACCATTAAAGGCATTTCTTTAAGCCGAGTACTTGATTGAAACAATCTACACGAGAAAGTGAAGACCATGAGGCGTGATAAATATGTATGTCAATTAAAAAGCCTTTAAAATTTTTCAATTAAAGAATGACTGACAATTGAAGCAAAAATCCTGAATGCACAGCACACGTGGAGGCGAATGTGATCCACAGGAGCGGGAGATGGAGACACACCGCCCTCAGGTTGCCCCGTGAGGACGCTCCACAAGGCAGTCTGGTGACAATGGACCAAGCCCGTGAACCCCGTGACATCCGCTGAGGAGCAGCCCCTAGTGCCAACAGAACACCGTGCTCCTGAAGAGGAGCGAGGGACGCGCAGGACTCGTGGCAAGATGACGAATTTAAATTCACCCAGCGGGTGATTCAATAAACGAAGCTAAGGAAACATTCAATTAAATGCAGATATCATCAGACTGGGTAAAATATCGCTGTCTCCGAGAAACGCTTCTGAACATAGAAGTAAAAGGATAGAGAATGTTACGTTGTTCAAGCACTAATTATCATCAAGCTGGGGTGTTGATACCTGGACGGAAGGGACATTCAGTAAAAAGACATGACCGTCACGTACATCACCCAGTAACCTAGCCTCGGAGTGCGTGAGACACCAGCAGGCAGAAGAGAGGAGGGCACAGAGATGCAGGACTGTTTTGGGACACAGCACTACTCCCCTGGTAACTGAGAGTCCCGTCCACTACAGTCCAGTAGGGACACAGACACAGGAGCACTGCCCGCATTGGCGTCTGTGGACTCCACACCTCACAAGAGCAAGCCCCAGGGTCACCAGTGTGGTCTCTCTGCAGGGCTGCGAAGCAGGCGTTCCTGGATCCGTGCCGTCAACCACACAGGAGTTTGATCAGAAATCAGCAACAAGGATATATTTGAAATTTAATTGGCACATCTCTAAGTAATCATTGTTGTAATGAAGAAATCATAAGGGAAATTGGAAAATACACGGAGTGATAAACAGAGAAGAACACTTCAAAATTTACATCAAAGCTGTGCAAAGAGAAGCATTTATGACATCAACTGCTGGTATTAGAAGAAAAGGAAAGTGTTGGAGTCACTGGCCTAAGCTTCCCTCTGAAGAATCGAGTCGAGGAGAGGCCGACAGAGAGAAAGCTAGCTGAAGGAAGGGAACAATAAGGGTACAGTAAGATCAAGGGCAAAACAGAAAATCCCTGGAAACTAAAGTCAGTTCTTTGAAAAAGTCAGTGACATGATAAATGTTAGTTAGATCGGTGACAGAAACGAGGACAAAACATTAATCTCCAGACTCAAAGACGATAGAGAGACATCACTACAGATCTTACGGACACTAACTTGACAAGGAAGGGGATGTGGCAACTACAGCAGTGAATTCCACAGCTGAGGCCAAGTGGACAGGCCCATGGCGAGGCCCCAACGGCCAAGGGGACACTGGGCAAGCGACCTGAGCCCTGCTGCCTTTGCTAGGGGGGCTTATTGCACCCACGTTTCGTCTCTGCCCCCTCTCCCTGCAGGAACGACCTCCAGGTGACTTTGTTTGCATATGCTTAAGAGCACAGACTGTGGCCCTGAGCTCCTCGTTCCGATCTCGAGTTGTGTTCATGCCCGAGTTTATTGGCTCTACTCTGGTGCCCAGTGAGATTCACTCTAGCAGTCAGCTGGAGGCTTTGCATGGAGAGTCGGCGAGAGTGTGGCCAGGACAACTGAGCACGGCCAGGCTGCATCCCTGTCCGTCTGACTCCTGCCCCAGAGCAGCTGGGGAAACTGACGGTGGAGTCCAGTCATGCACAGCCTCTCAGGACCCAGGGCAGACTGGAGTCTCAGGGCCACCCTGCTGAAAGGATGCAGGTGATGGAATTGGATTCTCCTTCACAGGCATTTGCCCAAGTCCACTGAAGCCCAGGTGCCAATGCAATGACGAGTCCCCAGGCTGAGCTCCACACAGGGAGGCGAGCGCCCTGGGCCTGCCCTGCTGATCCCAACTTTCGCCTTACTGTCTGTTTTGATTTTTACCATTTGTGAGGGTTTTCAGATGATTTTGTGTCTCCAATGAGCAAGGTCCGCGTGCACAGCCCACTGGAGCACCGCGGATCTGCAGGTGTCATCTCTTAGGGGACAGACACCTGGACACCCTCAGGAAGGTTCAGTGGCCAGCTCCTCTAAACTCCAGGTGCTCCCAGGGCCTCTCCAGTGTGCCTCCCTGAAGCCGGCTTTGCTGAAACACTGCATGACCTAAATGTTCTGCATATGAGCGACCAGGACAGGAGACTGTCCAGTGGCCTGGAGAATGGCTGCCAGGAACAGGAGCCTCTGGCTCCGCTCATGGGAGAGGGCGTGTGTGTGCGGCCCTGTGTGTGGCCCTGCATGTGCTGTGCACAGTCTATCTAGGTCTCAGTGCACTACCCAATAAGCCATTTAGGGAGACCACTCTCTCCACCTGGAAAAGCCATGGGCGTGGAGACCTCCGTGACCCCAGCGCAGGGTCTTCTGGGAACATCCACTCTTCACGCTCCCCGGCCCATGTGGCTGTGTTCTCTGGTGGCCATGTTTGGGTGTTATGTGAGAAGGCTCGTTGGTCCACGTGGGGCCACCTCTAACTGTCCTGGAGCTCGCTGGCTTCTGGAGCTGGTCTGTCACTGGCTGGTGACTTGCAGAGCCGTCTGTCCCTCCCGCTGACTCCTGCTCTGAGGAGAAGCAGGTGGTGCGTGTTCCTGGAGAGGTCACTGGACCCAGCCATGCCTTGGCTCCTCCACTGCCCTGCCCAGGGGATGGCGGCAGCCTCAGACCTGAGCAGGAGAGCGCCATTTGGTGTACCCAGGCTGACGCGGCCCTGGAGCGTGGCCGCCGGGAGTGCGAGACTTCACTGCACCGGGTGAGGATGGGGCACTGGGGTGAGGCACAGGGTGGCACTGTAGGGTAGCCACCTCCAGGAGAGCTGCCCTAAGCACTGTGAGCAGGGGGCACAAGGGTGCTCCTGCTGGGGAGGGTCTGGAGCTTGTCCTGCTGGGGAGGGTCAGGAGCTGTCCTGCTGGGGAGGGTCAGGAGCTGTCCTGCTGGGGAGGGTCTGGAGCTGTCCTGCTGGGGAGGGTCTGGAGCTGTCCTGCTGGGGAGGGTCAGGAGCAGTCCTGCTGGGGAGGGTCAGGAGCTGTCCTGCTGGGGAGGATCTGGGGCTGTCCTGCTGGGGAGGGTCTGGAGCTCTCCTGCTGGGGAGAGTCAGGAGCTGTCCTGCTGGGGAGGGTCAGGAGCTGTCCTGCTGGGGAGGGTCTGGAGCTGTCCTGCTGGGGAGGGTCTGGAGCTCTCCTGCTGGGGAGGGTCTGGAGCTCTCCTGCTGGGGAGGGTCTGGAGCTGTCTTGCTGGGGAGGGTCAGGAGCTGTCCTGCTGGGGAGGGTCAGGAGCTGTCCTGCTGGGGAGGGTCTGGAGATGTCCTGCTGAGGAGGGTCTGGAGCTGTCCTGCTGGGCAAGAGTCTGGAGCTGTCATGCTGGGGAGGGTCAGGAGCTGTGCTGCTGGGGAGGGTCAGGAACTGTCCTGCTCGGGAGGAGTCTGGAGCTGTCCTGCTGGGCAAGAGTCTGGAGCTGTGCTGCTGGGGAGGGTCAGGAACTGTCCTGCTGGGGAGGGTCTGGAGCTGTCCTGCTGGGCAAGAGTCTGGAGCTGTCCTGCTGGGGAGGATCTGGAACTGTCCTGCTGGGGAGGGTCTGGAGCTGTCCTGCTGAGGAGGGTCTGGAGCTGTCCTGCTGGGCAAGAGTCTGGAGCTGTCATGCTGGGGAGGGTCAGGAACTGTCCTGCTGGGGAGGATCTGGAGCTGTCCTGCTGGGGAGGGTCAGGAGCTGTCCTGCTGGGGAGGAGTTTGGAGCTGTGCTGCTGGGGAGGGTCAGGAACTGTCCTGCTCGGGAGGAGTCTGGAGCTGTCCTGCTGGGGAGGGTCAGGAACTGTCCTGCTGGGGAGGATCTGGAGCTGTCCTGCTGGGGAGGGTCAGGAGCTGTCCTGCTGGGGAGGAGTTTGGAGCTGTCCTGCTGGGGAGGGTCAGGAACTGTCCTGCTGGGGAGGGTCTGGAGCTGTCCTGCTGGGGAGGAGTTTGGAGCTGTCCTGCTGGGGAGGGTCAGGAACTGTCCTGCTGGGGAGGGTCAGGAACTGTCCTGCTGGGGAGGATCTGGAGCTGTCCTGCTGGGGAGGGTCAGGAGCTGTCCTGCTGGGCAAGAGTCTGGAGCTGTCATGCTGGGGAGGGTCAGGAGCTGTCCTGCTGGGGAGGGTCTGGAGCTGTCCTGCTGGGCAAGAGTCTGGAGCTGTCCTGCTGGGGAGGATCTGGAGCTGTCCTGCTGGGGAGGGTCTGGAGCTGTCCTGCTGGGTAGGAGTCAGGAGCTGTCCTGCTGGGGAGGGTCAGGAACTGTCCTGCTGGGGAGGGTCTGGAGCTGTCCTGCTGGGCAAGAGTCTGGAGCTGTGCTGCTGGGGAGGGTCAGGAACTGTCCTGCTGGGGAGGGTCAGGAGCTGTCCTGCTGGGGAGGAGTTTGGAGCTGTCCTGCTGGGGAGGGTCAGGAACTGTCCTGCTGGGGAGGGTCTGGAGCTGTCCTGCTGGGGAGGAGTTTGGAGCTGTCCTGCTGGGGAGGGTCAGGAACTGTCCTGCTGGGGAGGGTCAGGAGCTGTCCTGCTGGGGAGGATCTGGAGCTGTCCTGCTGGGGAGGGTCAGGAGCTGTCCTGCTGGGCAAGAGTCTGGAGCTGTCATGCTGGGGAGGGTCAGGAGCTGTCCTGCTGGGGAGGGTCTGGAGCTGTCCTGCTGGGCAAGAGTCTGGAGCTGTCCTGCTGGGGAGGATCTGGAGCTGTCCTGCTGGGGAGGGTCTGGAGCTGTCCTGCTGGGTAGGAGTCAGGAGCTGTCCTGCTGGGGAGGGTCAGGAACTGTCCTGCTGGGGAGGGTCTGGAGCTGTCCTGCTGGGCAAGAGTCTGGAGCTGTGCTGCTGGGGAGGGTCAGGAACTGTCCTGCTGGGGAGGGTCAGGAGCTGTCCTGCTGGGGAGGAGTTTGGAGCTGTCCTGCTGGGGAGGGTCAGGAACTGTCCTGCTGGGGAGGGTCTGGAGCTGTCCTGCTGGGGAGGAGTTTGGAGCTGTCCTGCTGGGGAGGGTCAGGAACTGTCCTGCTGGGGAGGGTCAGGAGCTGTCCTGCTGGGGAGGATCTGGAGCTGTCCTGCTGGGGAGGGTCAGGAGCTGTCCTGCTGGGCAAGAGTCTGGAGCTGTCATGCTGGGGAGGGTCAGGAGCTGTCCTGCTGGGGAGGGTCTGGAGCTGTCCTGCTGGGCAAGAGTCTGGAGCTGTCCTGCTGGGGAGGATCTGGAGCTGTCCTGCTGGGGAGGGTCTGGAGCTGTCCTGCTGGGTAGGAGTCAGGAGCTGTCCTGCTGGGGAGGGTCAGGAACTGTCCTGCTGGGGAGGATCTGGAGCTGTCCTGCTGGGCAAGAGTCTGGAGCTGTGCTGCTGGGGAGGGTCAGGAACTGTCCTGCTGGGGAGGGTCAGGAGCTGTCCTGCTGGGGAGCGTCAGGAACTGTCCTGCTGGTGAGGAGTCTGGAGCTGTCATGCTGGGGAGGAGTCTGGAGTTGTCCTCCTGGGCTGGGGTCCCAAGCTGTCCTGCTGGGGAGGGTCTGGAGCTGTCCTCCTGGGGTGAGGTCCCAAGCTCTCCTGCTTAGCAGGGCAGGCTGCAGGCTGGCGGATCCTCGCTGGGTGCTGAGCTGGGGCTCCTGGAGGCCAGGCAGGGTGAGCCCCTGCTGGTCTGCCCCGCACTCCGCGCTCAGTGTGGCAGCGGGTCCACCCTCTCTCCTTCCCCGACACTGAGCACTGTCACTGGTCATCGGTGTGGAGGGTTTCTGCGCACCGTGGCTGATGGGGGACGCGGGCACAGGAAGAGCGCTCTCCAGGCCGTGCCCGCCCTCCGGGGAGTTGGATGTTGAGGATGACATTCTCCCTGACAGACCGATGTGAAGCAGCATCTCATAAATAATCCACCAGCTGCCGCTTCTGCTCCACTGCTCAAGTGCAGGCGCCAGGGCGTGGTGTCCCAGCAAGGGCTCCACGAGCACCGGGCACCGCAGCAGCTCTCAGGTTCCTGGACTGGGGTGTGACCCGGGCCTGGGCCTCTCTGGTGATGGCCTTGCTGCTCTCAGTGTTGTGGAGCAGTGTGCCGCTGTGCCTCCACGCCGGTGCCACTATGCTGGCCCTTGCCGCACGCTCAGGAGGACCCAGGCAGCTCTGCAGGGGGACCCAAGGCCTTCTGCTCCCGGACACGCAGCTCAGAGGAGGTGACCTGTGTCTGGCAAGGTGTGGGATCCTGAACTCAAGGTGGTTAGAGACCGAGCGGCTCGTTTGCTTGGGTGACGTAAGGACCTCGACAGCTCACCCTCCGTCCACGGCAGTCCATGCATGGAGTCTGCATTTTGGGCAAACCAAGCCTAGGGCCGGTGGCGTAGCTCGCACACTTGGCTGTACTTTGAGCACACGGGCCGTTTCCCGTCCCTGTCCCTGACCTTCTCTCAGCACAAGGACGAGAGGTGACTGACTCTGCAGGATGCGACCGCACCACTTGGTGCTGTGGCTGCTCTGCAGACAACACAGGCTGGCGGTGCCAACGCCACAGAGCGAGGGCCACCGTGACCCAGGGGCAAGAGGCCATTGTGCCCAGGGGCTGGCGTTGGCTCGGGGGTAGAGCACCTGTCTAGCATGCACAAGGCCCTGGGTTCCGTCCCCAGCAAACCCGCCCAAGATGTGGTCCTGAAAGCCCCGATTCCAGCGACTTTGTTGAGGGCAGGTCCTCAGGTCTCAGGTTCTTGTCTGTTGTAGCTCCCTCCTGCCACTCCTGGCCACACCCCTTAGCCAGCCCAGCCACTTCCTATCAAGCGTCCCTCAAGGACACCAAGGCCAGGAAGCCCCTGTGGCCCAAGGCTTCAGGAAGGGTGCCGTCCCTGCCGCTCCTTCTAGGCGTGGTCTTCCCTCTTCTTGTTGACTTTTTGCTGAAAAGCAGAGGCACAGTTCCCAACTTGCACAGGACCCCAGGAGCATGGGTGAGGTGGGTCGGGGAATGTTGGTAATGGTCAGATGGCGAAGGCCTTGGAATGGCTCCTGCAGCCTTCTGGGTCCTTGCTAGGGATCCTTGCTGAGGGGTCCTGGCTTGCTCTCTGTAGCTCTAACCCCGATGAGGGCCTGGTGTGATTCTTGTTCCTGCTGTGCTGTTTGTAGGACCGTGTGTGAGTGTGTACCATGGTGTGAGAGGGAAGCCACGTTGCCCTGATCACAGGCGGGCCTGCAATGAAGCCAACCAAGTTCAGGCTGTCCACTGCTCGGCCCCTCCTAGCGCCCAGTCCCTCACCTTCTGCCCACAACTTTAAGACTGAGTCTTAAAGAGAGGCCCCATCTACAAGCTCCAGGCTCTGAGAACTTTGGACCTACCTGGGTCGAGGTCCAGAGACCCTTATCACAAAGAGGCTGAGATGCTGGCTCTGTGTCTTGGTGGCCTCTGTGAGCTGTCCTCCACTTGAGGCTCCCAATGCTGAGCAGCACGGGTGAGAGGATGACTGTGGAGACTCCTCTGTCCTCTGCACAGGCTAGACATCCTCTGCTCTGCCACAAAATGCAAACTGCACGATTCTGGATCTGCTCTCTCATCCCATAATCCCTTTCTTGCCTCATAGGTGACTCAGGTGTGCACCTCCATCCACATCTTTGTAAGCAACCCCAGGCCCACACATCCACCTTGAAGGTCCCAGAAAAGCAGCACAATGGGAACCCAGCAAGGAGAGGGCAAGGCAGTCAAGGAGGGTCTCAGTTTTGTCTTGCAATCTTCAAGTGCCCAGGACTTGGCTTTTATCAATCTGATATTCAAATTAGAAGTCAGTGGGCCATAATCCCATTGGAGTGATGTGGCAGAAAGTCCCACGGCCAAGACTGGCTGGGGAGGGGGACACAAACTATCAGTATCAGCAGTCAGGAGGAGGTACCACTACGCACTCCACAGACACCGGTGGGACAGCAGGGCAGCCGGTTCCCGGCTCTCCGTGACGTTCTGCTGGGCTGCTCACGCATCTTTGTGGCAGGGCTGCCCTGAGTCGGTGCTGCGCTGTGTGGCGAGTCTCGGGACCCAAGGTGAGCCTGCCAACATCATCTGTCTTCTTAGGGTTGTGCTGGTTTCCTTGGTGCTTTGCACTGCCAATCATAGAAGCAGCCTGTCAATTTCTGCCATGTGATTGAACTGTCATGAAATCTGTGGAGAAAGTTAGAGGAAACTTAGCAACTTAGCTTTTTTGGGTTTCCAATCTAAAAATGTGTTATGTAGCTTTATTTCAGAGATCTTCAATGTCCCTCAGCAATGTTGTTATTTTAAATGTGAGGTCTTTGCACATGTGCCATGTATTTTGAAGCTAATGGATTCTTTTAATTTAGTTCTCCAATGCCTTTGTTGGCTGTAAATAGACATATTAATTGAACATAGTACACGGGCCTGATACATTTATTAATTCTACAATTTCACAAACCATTTCAGATTCTGGGTGCATAAATCACATGTGGACAATGGTCCTTCTGCTCCTTGCTCCCAACTTTACTTATTCGCTTACACATATCTTTACTTAAAACCCTGCTTTGTTTCCGTCCTGGGCAGGGCCCAGGGAGCGGGTCTTAATGGAAGTGGAGAGCACACGTCCTTGTCGCGCTCCTGACCCAGGGGAAAGTGTTCAATATTTCACCATTAAGTCTGCTGTGAGTTGCTGCCCTGTCTATTCCGAGTTTGCTGGGAGTTTAAGACATGAACTGGCATTGAAGTTTATATTTATGCATCTGTTGACATGATTGTATGGTTTTCTCTCTTCATTTCATTTATGTGGATAATTTTGGTTCAGTCCCAACATTCTTTTGTGAAACATTTCCAGCATAAGAGAAAAGGAGAGAATCTTCCGCAAACAATCCCAGCAACATCACATCCAATAGGCGATTTGTCCCGTGGATGTCCGTCTTTCTCTCTGTCGGTATGACTTATTTTGTTTTTTGAAGCAAGTTAACACCAGTTCACTTGGTCTTCAAACACTTCACCATGCATATCACTAAATAGTGTTGAAGACTGATGCACATCTGTGTGGTTTTGAGTAAAATGCATGATTCTTAAGTGTACTGCTAGAGAGTTTCAGTGGATGCATTTACCTGGGTAGCGGGAACCCTGTCAAGAGACAGTGCTTTTGCACCTTGGAAGATTCCTCCGCATCCCTCCTATCTATACCCACTCTCCCAAGGCAGCAGGGGTAGCCTCGCCTCTCCAAGCCAGTGAGCCTGCTCTAAAATCTCCGTGAATGGCATATGGCACTTGCAGAATGCAATTTGTGCCTGACTGCTCTCAGTTTTGGAGAGTTATCCTGCATTTGTGATTATCAGGGATTTATTATGTTTTGTTACTGAGTTTTCTTTGTCTAAATATGTTAATTTTTTATCAATTCTTCCATGGATGCACCAAGGATTTCTCATTTTTCAGCACCATGAACATTTTTGGACAAAATGTTTTGTTTCCAATTTTGCCATTTACATCTGTGTTGGCCTCCAGTTGATATTGTTTCCACATAAGAAACAATATCCACTGTCAAAGTCAAATTGTGGACAAGTGGATGTATTGCTGTGTCCACTGAGCTGTTGATTCTGAGTCAACTTCACACTCAAGATTAGAAGTCAGGAGGCATGGTTATTTCTCTGTGTTCTTTGTAAAGATACGTTTGGCCATCCTGGGTCTTTTGATTTTTAAATGTAAACATGAAAAATAGTCAACCAATTTCTAAAACAGAAGGCTGGAGGAGTTTGAAAGGTCAGTATCAGTGATACAGAGGTATTTAGAGAAAATAAACATTTAATTATGTTCAAGGTTCCAGACAAGAATGAGTTAGCAAACTTAATTTAATTTTTAAAATTTGAGTCAAAATGTTTTAGAGAATTTACACAAAAATAATATACATAAAAAGTGTTAAAAAGATTTTATATTATTGAAGATACTATAAAGAAAATACTTTAATCTCTGCTGCTATGATTTTCTGAATAAAGATCACATATCCTACAAATGTAATGAATTTGTTCCTAATATCCAGTGGATGTGTTAGAAACACACGCACTGTTCATATGTAGTTGTCTCACCTACTTGGAAATGTCAATGTTGAACACACACCCTGTTCACAAACAGGTGTCTCACCCCACATAGACAAGGCCACTGTTGAACACACTGTTCACGAGCAGGTGTCTCACCTCACATGGACAAGGCCACTGTTGAAAACAAACACTGTTCATATCCAGGTGTCTCACCTCACATGGACAAGGCCAGTGTTGAACACACACTGATCACATGCAGGTGTCTCACCCCACATGGACAAGGCCAGTGTTGAACACACACTGTTCACATGCAGCTGTCTCACCTCACCTGGACAAGGCCAGGGTTGAACACACACTGTTCACATGCTGGTGTCTCAACTCACATGGACAAGGCCAGTGTTGAACACACACTGTTCACATGCAGGTGAATCACCTCACAAGGACAAGGCCACGGTTGAACACACACTGTTCATGTGCAGGTGTCTCACCTCCCATGGAAAAGGCCAGTGTTGAACACACACTGTTTATATGCAGGTGTCTCACTTCACATCGACAAGGCCAGTGATAAACACACACCCTGTTCACATGCAGGTGTCTTACCCCACATGGAAGAGGTCAGTGTGAACACACACTGTTCACATGCAGGTGTCTCACCAACATGGACAAGGTCAGTGTTGAACACACACCCTGCTCACATGCAGGTGTCTCACCCCACATGAACAGGTCCAGTGTTGAACAAACACTGTTCACATGCAAGTGTGTCACCTCACATGGACAAAGCCAGTGTTGAACACACAACCTGAACACATGCAGGTGTCTCACCTCACATGGACAAGGCCAGTATTGAACACACTCTGTTCACAAGCAGCATCTCACCTCACATGGACAAGGCCAGTGTTGAAATCACACCCTGTTCACAAGCAGGTGTCTCACTCTACATGGAGAAGGCCAGTCGTGAACACACACTGTTCACATGCAGGCGACTCACCTCACATGGACGAGGCCATTGTTGAACATACAATGTTCACATGTATGTTTCTCACCTCATATGGACAATGCCAGTTGTGAATACACACTGTTCACATGCAGGAGACTCACCTCAATGGACAAGGCCAGTGTTGAATACACACTGTTCACGAGCAGGTGTCTCACCTCACATGGACAAGGCCAGTGTTGAACACACACTGTTCACATGCAGGTGTATCACCTCACATGGACAAGGACAGTGTTGAACACACACTGTTCACATGCTGGTGTCTCACCTCACATGGACAAGGCCAGTGTTGAACAAACACTGTTCACATACAGGTGTCTCACCTCACATGGACAAGGCCAGTGTTGAACACACACTGTTCACATGCAGGTGTCTCACCTCACATGGACAAGGCCAGTGTTGAACACACACTGTTCACATGCAGGTGTCTCACCTCACATGGACAAGGCCAGTGTTGAACACACACTGTTCACATGCAGGTGTCTCACCTCACATGGACAAGGCCAATGTTGAACACACACTGTTCACATGCAGGTGTCTCACCTCACATGGACAAGGCCAGTGTTGAACACACACTGTTCACATGCAGGTGTCTCACCTCACATGGACAAGGCCAGTGTTGAACACACACTGTTCACATGCAGGTGTCTCACCTCACATGGACAAGGCCAGTGTTGAACACACACTGTTCACATGCAGGTGTCTCACCTCACATGGACAAGGCCAGTGTTGAACACACACTGTTCACATGCAGGTGTCTCACCTCACATGGACAAGGCCAGTGTTGAACACACACTGTTCACATGCAGGTGTCTCACCTCACATGGACAAGGCCAGTGTTGAACACACACTGTTCACATGCAGGTGTCTCACCTCACATGGACAAGGCCAGTGTTGAACACACACTGTTCACATGCAGCATCTCACCTCACATGGACAAGGCCAGTGTTGAACACACACTGTTCACATGCAGGTGTATCACCTCACATGGACAAGGCCAGTGTTGAACACACACTGTTCACATGCAGGTGTCTCACCTCACATGGACAAGGCCAGTGTTGAACACACACTGTTCACATGCAGGTGTCTCACCTCACATGGACAAGGTCAGTGTTGAACACACTGTTCATATGCAGGTGTCTCACCTCACATGGACAAGGCCAGTGTTGAACACACACTGTTCACATGCAGGTGTATCACCTCACATGGACAAGGCCAGTGTTGAACACACAATGTTCACATGCAGCATCTCACCTCACATCGACAAGGCCAGTGTTGAACACACACTGTTCACATGCAGGTGAATCACCTCACATGGACAAGGCCAGTGTTGAACACACACCGTTCACATGCAGGTGTCTCACCTCACATGGACAAGGCCAGTGTTGAACACACTCTGTTCACAAGCAGCATCTCACCTCACATGGACAAGGCCAGTGTTGAACACACACCCTGTTCACATGCAGGTGTCTCACTCTACATGGAGAAGGCCAGTGTTGAACACACACTGTTCACATGCAGGCAACTCACCTCACATGGACAAGGCCATTGTTGAACACACACTGTTCACATGCAGGTGAATCATCTCATATGGACAATGCCAGTTGTGAATACACACTGTTCACATGCAGGAGACTCCCCTCAATGAACAAGGCCAGCGTTTAATACACACTGTTCACAAGCAGGTGACTCACCTCAAATGGACAACACCAGTGTTTAATACACACTGTTCACATGCAGCATCTCTCCTCACATGGACAAGGCCAGTGCTGAACACACACTGTTCACATGCAGATCTCTCACCTCACATGGACAAGGCCAGTGTTGAAATCACACTATTCACATGCAGGTGTCTCACCTCACATGGACAAGGCCAGGGTTGAACACACACTGTTCATATGCAGATGTCTCACCTCACATGGAGAAGGCCAATGTTGAACACACACTGTTCACATGCAGGTGAATCACCTCACATGGACAAGGACAGTGTTGAACACACACTGTTCACATGCAGGTGTCTCACCTCACATGGACAAGGCCAGGGTTGAACACACACTGTTCATATGCAAGTGTCTCACCTCACATGCACAAGGCCAGTGTTGAACACACAATGTTCACATGCAGCATCTCACCTCACATGGACAAGGCCAGTGTTGAACACACACTGTTCACATGCAGGTGAATCATCTCACATGGACAAGGCCAGTGTTGAACACACACTGTTCACCTGCAGCTGTCTCACCTCACATGGACAAGGCCAGAGTTGAACACACACTGTTCATGTGCAGGTGTCTCACCTCCCATGGAGAAGGCCAGTGTTGAACACACACTATTCACATGCAGGTGTCTCACCTCACATGGACAAGGCCAGTGTTGAACACACACTGTTCACATGCAGGTGTCTCACCTCACATGGACAAGGCCAGTGTTGAACACACACTGTTCACATGCAGGTGTCTCACCTCACATGGACAAGGCCAGTGTTGAACACACACTGTTCACATGCAGGTGTCTCACCTCACATGGACAAGGCCAGTGTTGAACACACACTGTTCACATGCAGGTGTCTCACCTCACATGGACAAGGCCAGTGTTGAACACACACTGTTCACATGCAGGTGTCTCACCTCACATGGACAAGGCCAGTGTTGAACACACACTGTTCACATGCAGGTGTCTCACCTCACATGGACAAGGCCAGTGTTGAACACACACTGTTCACATGCAGGTGTCTCACCTCACATGGACAAGGCCAGTGTTGAACACACACTGTTCACATGCAGGTGTCTCACCTCACATGGACAAGGCCAGTGTTGAACACACACTGTTCACATGCAGGTGTCTCACCTCCATGGAGAAGGCCAGTGTTGAACACACACTCTTCACATGTAGGTGAATCACCTCACATGGACAAGGCCAGTGTTGAACACACAATGTTCAGATGCAGGTGTCTCACCTCACATGGACAAGACCAGTGTTGAACACACACTGTTCACATCCAGGTGTCTCTCCTCACATGGACAAGGCCAGTGTTGAACACACACCCTCTTCACATGCAATTGTCTCACCCCACATGGACAAGGTCAGTGTTGAACACACACAGTTTACATGTAGGTGTCTCACATCACAGGACAAGGCCAGTGTGAACACACACTGTTCACATGCAGGTGTCTTACTGTCGGGGTGCCCGGGACCCCTGGCCATAGGTGTGGCAAGGCCAAGATGGCGCCTGGCAGGATGCCAGTGTGGTTGAGTGTAGCTAGCTTGTGCGCAAACAACTGATGTCACTTGAGGAAGTTTCAGTGATTGGTTGAGGCCCCCTCATGGACGTTGCATGATCACTGCACGCCTGTATATGCTGCCTGTATCTGTCCACGCTCTCCCCTCGTGCTCTGTATGATGATTGGTCGCTTGGGGGCATATAGTGAGGTGTAGCTTCCCCAAAAAGAAGGAAGAAGAAGCGAGAGAGAAACCGCGGCAGACGCGCGCAATAAAGAGCTGAAAAGAACCAGGTGTCGTGTCTCTGCGGGCAGGGAGTGCGTTATCTTACCTCACATGGACAAGGCCAGTGTTGAACACACACTGTTCACATGCAGGTGTTTCACCTCACATGGACAAGGCCAGTGTTGAACACATACCCTCTTCACATGCAGGTGTCTCACCCCACATGGACAAGGCCAGTGTGAACACACACTGTTCACGTGCAGGTGTCTCACCTCACATGGACAAGGCCAGTGTGAACACACACTGTTCACGTGCAGGTGTCTCACCTCACATGGACAAGGCCAGTGTGAACACACACTGTTCACGTGCAGGTGTCTAACCTCACATGGACAAGGCCAGTGTTGAACACACACTGTTCACATGCAGGTGTCTCACCTCACATGGACAAGGCCAGTAAAAACACACACCCTGTTCACACACAGGTGTCTCACCTCACATGGAGAAGGCCAGTGTTGAACACACACCCCGTTCACAAACAGGTGTCTCACCTCACATGGAGAAAGCCAGTGTGAACACACACTGTTCACATTTAGGTGTTTCACCTCACATTGAAAAGGCCAGTGTTGAACACACACCCTGTTCACACACAGGTGTCTCACCTCACATGGACAAGGCCACTGTTGAACACACACTGTTCACATGCTGCATCTCACCTCACATGGACAAGGCCAGTGTTGACACACACTGTTCATATGCAGGTGTCTCACCTCACATCGACAAGGCCAGTGTTGAACACACACCCTGTTCACACGCAGGATTCTCACACCACATGGACAAGGCCAGTGTTGAACACACACTGTGTTCACATGCAGGTGTCTCACCTCATATGGACACGGCCAGTGTTGAACCCACACTGTTCACAAGCATCATCACACCTCTAATGGACAAGGCCAGTGTTGAACACACACTGTTCACATGCAGGTGTCCTACGCCACATGAACAAGGCCACACCCTGCTCACATGCCGATGTCTCACCTCAAATGGACAAGTCCAGTGTTGAACAAAAACTGTTCACATGCAATTGTGTCACCTCACATGGACAAGGCCAGTATTGAACACACACTCTGTTCACATGCAGGTGTTTCACCCCACATGAACAAGGCCAGTGTTGAACACAAACACTGTTCACATCCAGGTGTCTCACACCACATGGACAAGGCCGGTGTTGAACACACACTGTTCACGTGCAGGTGTCTCACCCCACAGGGAGAATGCCACTATTGAACACATACCCTGTTCACACAGGTGTCTCACCTCACATGGAAAAGGCCAGTGTTGAACACACAGACTGTTTACATGCATCATCTCACCTCACACGGACTAGGACAGTATTGAACACACACCGTGTTAACATGCAGGTGTCTCACCCCACATGGACAAGGCCAGTGTTGAACACACACTGTTCACATGCAGGAGACTCACCTCACATGGACAAGGCCAGTGTTGAACACACACTGTTCACATTCAGGAGACTCACCTCACATGGACAAGGCCAGTGTTGAACACATACTATTCACATGCAGGAGACTCACCTCACATGGACAAGGCCAGTGTTGAACACACACTGTTCACATTCAGGTGTCTCACTTCATATGGACAAGGCCAGTGTTGAACACACACCCTGTTCACATGCAGGTTTCTCACCCCACATGGACAAGGCCAGTGTTGAACACACACTGTTCACATGCAGGTGTCTCACCCCACATGGACAAGGCCAGTGTTGAACACACCCTGTTCACATGCAGGTGTCTCACCCCACATGGACAAGGCCAGTGTTGAACACACCCTATTCACATGCAGGTGTCTCACCCCACATGGACAAGGTCAGTGTTGAACACAAACGGTTCACATGCAGCATCTCACCTCCATGGAGAAGGCCAGTGTTGAACATACACTCTTCACATGTAGGTGAATCACCTCACATGGACAAGGCCAGTGTTGAACACACAATGTTCAGATGCAGGTGTCTCACCTCACATGGACAAGACCAGTGTTGAACACACACTGTTCACATCCAGGTGTCTCACCTCACATGGACAAGGCCAGTGTTGAACACACACCCTCTTCACATGCAATTGTCTCACCCCACATGGACAAGGTCAGTGTTGAACACACACTATTCACATGCAGGTGTCTTACCTCACATGGACAAGGCCAGTGTTGAACACACACTGTTCACATTCATGTGTCTCACCTCACATGGACAAGGCCAGTGTTGAACACACACTGTTCACATGCAGGTGTCTCACCTCACATGGACAAGGCCAGTGTTGAACACACACTGTTCACATGCAGGTGTCTCACCTCACATGGACAAGGCCAGTGTTGAACACACACTGTTCACATGCAGGTGTCTCACCTCACATGGACAAGGCCAGTGTTGAACACACACTGTTCACATGCAGGTGTCTCACCTCACATGGACAAGGCCAGTGTTGAACATACACTGTTCACAC